>NC_037689.1:59857849-59886572 GCF_003255815.1 Theropithecus gelada
AAAAAAAAAAAAAAAAAAAAAAAAAAAAAAAAAAAAAAGAAATTCTCTAATATGTAACAACATGGATGAACTTTGAGGTCATTATGCTAAGTAAAATAAGTCAGTTAGAGAATTACAAATACTGAATGACTGCGCTTATACAAGGTATCTATATCAATCAGATTCTAATAGAATAGACTCTAATAGTGGAATTGTAGTTCCTGGCAGGGGATAAGGGGAAATGGAAAGTTACTAGTCAATGGATGTAACCAAATAAAAAAGATTGATTACTTGTAAACCACCTAAGTGGGAAGAGTAGATAGTGATAGTCTTTCTTCCCTTTTTGCCAACTCTTTCAAGTGTACCTTGTGATTTATATCAGTAGATAATAATATGTTCTGTAAAGAGATTTTATTTATCAAGTTGAGCTTTGAAAGATGTTTAATAAAGAAGTGTGCCGATTAAATATAGCATATGTTAATAGGGCTTGAAATTTTATTGAACATAATGTTTGAAGGTTTTGCCATGAAAAGATTGAATTTTTATTTTATTTTATTTTATCGTAGCAAGAAAACTTAGCATGAAATTTACCCTCTCAAAAGTTTTTAAGTGTAAAATACATCAATATGCACAATGTCGTACAGCAGATTTCCAGAGCTTAGCCATCTTGCTTCATTGAAACTTTATTTCATAGGTAAACTCAGATATGTTATTGTTATGTTTTGAATGACTATCAGTAGTTGGCTAGTTTGTGTCTTTCTAGGAATTTGTCCATTTCACCTAAATTATCTAATTTGTTGCATTCAATCTTTTCATGTTGTTTCCCATAATTATTTTATTTCTGCAACATTTTTAATATTGTCCCCTTTTATTCCTGATATTAATGCTTGAGTTTTCTCCTTTTTTTTTTCTTGGTAAGTGAAGATAAAGTTTTGCCAATTTTGTTGGCTTTTCCTGAAAATAAAAAGATTTAGTTTATTCTCTGTATTATTTTTGAATATTTTATTGTGCTTATCTGCACTGTAATATTTGTTACTTACTTTTTTCTGCTAGCATTCAATGTCATTTGCTCTTCTTTTTCTTCCTTAAAGTGGAACATTAACTTACTAATTTTAGATCATTCTTACTTATTAATTAGACATTTACAACTGTAAGTTCCCTTTAAACTCTTCTGTAGCTGCCTCCTATTGGTTTTGATGCATTGTATTTTTATTTTCATTCATTGTTAAGTATTTTCTAATTTCCCTTGTAATTTATTATTCAATCCATTAAGTATTTGGGACTCTGTTGTGTAATTCCGTCATATTTGTGATTTTCCAAAATTTACTGGTTTCTAATTACGTTTCATTGTAATCAGGTACATACTCTGTATGATTTCAATGTATTTTTAATTTATTTAGAATTATTTTAGAGTCTACAGTATTGTCTATCCTGGAGAATGTTTCAAGTACACATGAGAAGAATGTGTGTTCTGTTGTTGGGTGGAGCATTATATATTTTAGGCCTACCTGGCACATACTATTGTTCAAGTTTATTTCCTAACTGACCCTCCGTCTAGTTGTTCTGTGCATTTTTAACGTATATCATTAAAGTCTCCAATTATTTCTGTTGATATGTCTACCTCTTCCTTCAGTTACGTCAGTTTATAACTTATGTATTTTGGAGCTGTGTTGTTAAAAGCTCATATGTTTATAATTATTATATCTCACTGATTGACCTCTTTATAATTATTGATTTTGTCTATAGTAACAAATTGTGACTCAATGTCTATTTTGTGTGATATTAGTTTATATATTCTAGTTCCCTGTGGATTACCCTTTGTATGGTATGTTTTTCCATCCTTACTTGCAAACAATTTGTGTCTTTGAAAGTAGAGTATTTTTCTTGTACATGATGAAATGGAAAAGATTCCCTTGTCTCCCTCACAGGGCATACTATAGGGTTGTGGCTTGCTTCTTCAGTGCTCTGCTGCTCAAACCTCTAGTGGAGCATACAAACAGGCAGGCTGTGGGACTCTGACCCCATAGCAGTGTCTAGGGGTGAGTGTTTACAGCTGAAGCCCCAGCGAGCGTCTGTTACAGGGTGCTCTCTTAGTTTGCTGTCTATAGGTGGCTTGTGTTAACCAGCTCAATTAGACCCTCTTCCTTATCACGAGGACAAAGGGATTTCTGTATCCCAGGTTCTCGCCTTGGTGTAACAGAAGAATCAGATCACACCTGGGCTTGGAGAATGAATGCAAGGTTTTATGGAGTGGAAGTAGCTCTCAGCAGATAGGGGAGCCAGAAGTGAGATGGTTTTTCCCTGGAGTTGGGCCAGTCTGTGGCCTGGGCTCCCCTCCCACTGACCCAGCCAAACTCCACATTGTTCTGCCAGTCGGTGGCCTGCTGGCATGTCAGTGTGTGGCCTGCTGTCATGCCAGTGCCTGTTGGTGCATTCCTCTGGACGTCCAGCCGCTGTGTCTTCTTCTGCTGATCTGCTCCTTTCAATGTCCAGCCGTTTGTGTGTCTGCTTGCTAGGGTCTTGGGGCTTTTTATAGGCACAGGATGGGGGTGTAGCGGGCCAGGATGGTCTTGGGAAATGTGACATTCGGGCATGAAAGCAGAAGTGCCTGTCTTCACCTAGGTCCGTGGGGGTGGAGCCCTAGCCATGGACCCGCCCTCCTCTATGTAGCACTTGCCTTCCCGGCTTCCCTATCATTTAAAGGGACTAGGCTCTTCCCTTCCCAGCACTCCCATATTAATAGTATATAGTCAGAACATTGTACTTAAAAAACAAACAAACAAACAAACAAACAAAAAACTCTACTCTGCCAATCCTTCTACCTGGATAACTCCCTTTAGTCTATCTTATAGGGCAAGTTTCTTATCAATGAATTATCTGTGTTTATGTGTCTAGGAATATGAGATCATACCATATGAAAGACTGAAACAGATTGACTCTTCACATAGATTGAGTGCACAAGCTTTAAGATCTCATACATGAGCTTTAAGACATTATTTTGTCTTGCCAATCGGGGATAGGGTTTTAGGTTAGGTTTTAAAACAGAAAGCATACTATGGCATTTAAAAAATTCTAGTTTGTTGAAAACATGATGTTAACTCTGACTTTGAAATAATAGCACTCAGAATTGTTTATAAAAACATTGGTATTCAAAATAAAAGGGAAGTAAGAAAATATAACCTTTATGGTATGCAGTTTTATATACATGGCTTATACATATTAGTGATCATAGAAAAACTAAATATTAGAAATGATGTCCTGAAACAGAAGATTGGTTAAGTGCATATTGATGGATCCTTACTGTGAAGTGCCATGCACCCATTAAGAATGTTTGTAAATAGTTTGATGTAAGCAGGTGCTAATGGTATGATGTTAAAAGATATGAACAAAATACAAGTATATATATGTATATATATTCTACATAGAAGCACATAGAAAAATAATGGGAAAAGAACGTATATATATTAATAATATTTCTTTGTGATGCAATTAACACATTCATTGTCCATAGTTTCAAACTGGTCTGTAATGAACATATATAATCAGGAAAAAGGTAAATAAATAAGTTTCAAAACAAGTATAAAAATATATAACTTAATATTTCATGATAGGCTTATCCTATTTTTCTAACACCTGTATAGATAACGAAACTTTATATTATTCTCCCACTTTTGTTCTCTCTCTCTCTCTCTTTCCCTGTATTAGTCTGTTCTCACAGTGCTAATAAATATATACCTGAGACTGGATAATTTATAAAGGAAAGAAGTTTAATGGACTCACAGTTCCACATGGCTGGGGAGGCCTCAAAATTATGGTGGAAGGCAAAGGAGAAGCAAAGACACGTCTAACATGGCAGAGGGCAAAAGGGCATGCGCAGAGGAACTCCCCTTTATAAAACCATCATATCTCATGAGACTTATTTACTATCACAAGAACAGCATGGAAAAAGTCCACCCCCATGATTCATTTGCCTCCCACTGAGTCCCTCCCATGACATGTGGGGATTATTACAATTCAAGTTGAGATTTGGGTGGGGACACAGAGCCAAACCATATCTATCACTCTCTCTCTCTCCACCATTGCTTTGGTGAATTTAAAAGTGAGTTATTGCTCTATAGGATGAAAGCAATTTTATGAAGTCATGGATTTCTAATTTGGTACCTGGCAGTTTTCAGAGATATCACTTTCAATTTTCAGTTAACTAAATATTGTTCTATTTGTAGAAGGAAATTATCATAGTCAAAGGTACCTCAGTATAAAATATAGAAACTTAGGTGTGGAAGTTTTTTCCAAGTATGTACAAAGAATTTATATTTTTCACAACACAGCATAATGCTCACTATAAATCTCTTTTTTAATGACCTGATCACTAGGCCCAGATGAGGTTATCAATACACTGTGAAAGAGGTCTCATTTAAATACATCATAAGGGAGGGTACTAGAGGAAAAGGAAAGAGTGGAGACTTTGGAGTCAGGATGGCTGGGTATCAACAGTTAGCCATGCCTCTTTGTAGCTACATAAACCCAGGTAAGTTACTTGGCTTTTATAATCTAAATATTTATCATGAAATAGATATTTTAACACCTAAGTAGAATACACAATGTTTAAAAATACGTAGTTATTGGGTTCATATTGTGATAATTGAATGTATTAACTGAGACAATCCTTCTTAAACACTTAGCACAATGCCTGAGACACAAAAGGTGTGTCTAATAAATGTTAGTTACCTGCACACAAACTAATTCAGCAAACACTTTATGAGATCCTGTTATATAATCAAATATAGTACCAGGCTTAAAAAAAAATTTAAACATGGGAAGACATAAATCATTACTAACTAGTATGGCAAAGAAAATGGAAACAAAAAATTAAAATACATTGTGAGAATACACACTGGCTTTCTGTTTCTCAAAAACTCGAAGCTCCTCCGGCCCTTAATCTTTGTTTTCTCTGCCTAAAAGTCTCTTTTTCTTGATCTTCCAAGGGTTATCTCACTTGTTTCACACAGGACTCTATTCATATTTCACCTCCTTAGAGATTTCTCCTGATCACCCTATCTAAAATCATCCTCTATCCCCCTCTACTCTGCCACATCATCTAATTTTATTATCTTTACATAAATTATTACTCTGAAATTATCTTATCTATCTATTTATTGACTTATGCATATATTTTACATCCTCCCAGCTAAAATGTAAGTTCTATAATATCATGATCCTTGTTTGTCTTGTGCATTAGTTTATCCCCAGCTCCTACTTCAAGACCTGGTATTTAGTAAGCATTCAAAAACTGTTTGCTAAGTGAAGGAATGAATAAAATATTCAACTGCTAAGTGGGCAGGAGCAAGGGAAATCGGTGAAGCTTCCAGGAAAAGGTGGTATTTGAGTTGGGCCTTGAAAAATGGGTAATTTACCAAGCAGAGAAAACTGAGTTTGGACCGAGAAATATAATTTCAGGTATGGAAAACAGTTCATTTAAAGGAATGGGCATCTAAAACCTTAAAAAAGGTTCTGTTAGGGAATACAAATAATCTTCAGATAGAATTGTTCCTCATTTTATTTTCTATTTCCATAAGCTAAAATACAATTTTCTACTCTTTTCCTTAGTTACAAATTTTATGCTACTCAGTGCAAATAGATGTGAAAATGACCACATCATCAATCACTTAATTGATTCAGCACTACTTTCTTTAGTTTTAACCTTAGAAAGAGTTTATCATTTTACTTTATCTTAATTCTAATATTAATGCTTTATACAATCTACTATATTCCTCCGAAAATGACTTCATTTTTAAAAAGTTAGTTTGTATGCTGTTAAATTCCTTATTCTTATTTATTTTCTTCACATGTTTCAGCAGTGACCAATCTGCTTTGATATGCATACTAAAAGATCCTTGTGAAGCTACTAAACAGATATATAAAATTAACAGGATGCATTGCTTAACACTGTATGTATTTGAATACTATTTTATAATCTCATTTATCATGCTGTTAGTGCAGCCAGATAGTTAGGCATGAGCAGGAAAGGGAGACCCTGGGAGAGAATGCTCTGGAGAATCTCACTGCCCAGAGACCATCTGAAACAGGCATGTTAAACATGAGCAGAGAGGAGAGGAAATACCTATGCAGAAAAGAACACCCCGAAATGCCCCTTAAGACATTCAGTAATGGCTCATTCTGTGGTTATCCTGTCAGAATGTAGCCAGCCACACGCTGATAAGAAGGGGAAAAGGACAAAAAGGAAATTCCTAAGAGATATGGAGGCACAAAAAGTACAGATTTAATCGCTCTACGACCTTCCTGGGTGGGTGGAGGTAACGAGCAACTCTGCTGTTATGTAGGATTCCTATTGGTCACTGGGCCCTGCTCATGTGCATCAACTGATAGTAAGAGAGAATCCCATAAATGTGGGCAGGAACTAGGCAGGGACAAAGTGTAGACTTAAGACAGAAGCTAGAAACTAGACAAAGACAAACACGAAGACTTAGGACAGAGGCTGGAACTTAAAGAAAATGTCCAACATAATAAAAACGGCAATGCAGCACGCTAAAGGCTGCTTCCAGATATGTCAGACCACTCCTCTCTTGGAATGTTCTTTTATTTCCTTAATATAATTTTTGGTTACTTTACTAATTAGTCTCTTGTTCAAATTATTTCTTCCAAAAAAACAAAGCCCTGAGGACCCCCACACTTCCAGTAACAATGTGACTGTGAATTTCACAAAATTACAACAAAATATAAAACATTTATAATGTCTCGATTCCTACTTAGGTAAAACCCACACATGATGAATGAGACCCCATGCTTGGTGAAGTTACCAAACACAGAACCAAACTTTCTCTAGACAGAAAGAAATAAAGAAATAATTTTTAAATTTTATGCTATTTAATAAGAAAGACATCCTTTTCATGTAAGTGTCATGTAGTTTAATCACCAACTATTTCTAAACATAAATTTAAGTGACAAAAGCAAAGGAAGTTGATTTAAAACGGTGACAAAAGCAATCAGAAAAGTTACAGCCCAATCATAACTCTAATCTCAGTAAAGAAGAATGCAAACAGACTGCTGTCAAATCTAAATGATAACTTTTAGAGGTTTCCAATGAATTTCAAATAGAACTATAACATAGTAGCTAGAATGATTTGTTTTGTGACTTTTAAAAACAAATGAAAATGCTGTTAGCTGTTCTACAGGGACATAACTTATTCATCCTGACCTAAAATATCTTTTAATATATTTGTTGACCAAAATAAAGATTTCTTAGATAAAATAATGTTGATTGTATCCTATGTTTGATTAAACATTTTTGTTTGGCCTTATTGACAATGGTTTTTGAGAGCATTATGCCCCTGATCAAAATATGACAGATATGATGTGAAAAGAAAGGCGATACACATTTCATGTTAGTTATGGTCTGATAAAACATTAACTATATTCTGCTCGATTTCCACTACACTAATGATGAATATGGGTCAGTTGTCACTAGCATTGACTAAATCACTGTGAAAATGTAACTGTTTTGTGCAGAATTTTATAAATATGTAATACAGAATATAAGAATGACAGACTTCAATTTTTGAAACTCATATCTATATTATTCTATACTTTTGTAAAAAAGTTAAATATAATTTACTGATAGACCTTTTAACTATAAAGTGAATTAGCTAATGTCAAATACAAGTAAGTGTCATATAGCTGGGAAAAATTAGTTAAATAAGAAAAATCTCTCATTTAAAAGTTTACTTTCTGCTATAGTTTGAACATCTACCCCCTCCAAACTTATGTTAAAATTTAATTGGCATTGAAACAATTTTAAAAGGTGATTAGGCCATGAGGGCCCTGCTCTCATGTGAAAGGTTAATGCTACCATACGAGGGCAATTTGACCTTTTGCTATCTTTCTTAGCTCTTCTGCCTTACACTATGTGATGACACAGCAAGAAGGCTCTCTCCAGATGCTAGTACCTTGATATTGGACTTCCCAGTCTCCAGAACTGTTAGCCAATAAATTTCTGTTTGCTATAAAGTACCCAGTCTGTGATATTTTGTAATAGCAGCACAAGTGGACTAAGATATCTCAGAGGCAGATCATCACTAACCTGGTAATGTATTTATATATCTACATGTATTCTATGTTGTATTTTTATTAGATTGATTATTCAATTAGCAAACTAGAAGATAAGTTGTCTGTAAGATTTTGGAACTTATTTATAAATCTCCTTCAATGATTGATGTAGCCGTAAAAAATATGTTGCCTTTGGTGAATTTTAATCGGTTTATGATTTGTGATGAAATATAGATATATCCTATAGTGTCAGAAGAACAATTATTAGACTGAAAATTGGGCAACACTATTAAATATGTTGTGTTTGCAGTGAATTTTTTCTGTTGTATATTAGTTTATCTTTGTTAATTACCAAAATCTTAATAATTTTTTGATGTATTATAATGAGGATCTTAAGAAAAAATCAAATTATGCCAATGTAAAGTGACTATGAAGCCTATCACTTGACCATCAACCAATCCAGTATGTTTAAAAGCAAAAGCCACTGAAACCCTAGCTCTGAACATTTAAAAGTCCTTGTAACAAAAATTGCAAGTCAGTAGTTTACTGATAAGTAAAATCCAACTTACAAATATTTATTATGCAACTATTATGCATTAGGCATTTTTCTAGATACTGGTTGTACAATGGTGAACAAAATGGTATGTTTCCCCTTAAGGAACTCACAGTCTGCTGGGTGAAAGAGAATCTTACATCGTGCACCATTAGCTCTAGCTGATGGTCGCTTTGAGCTTGGAGATGGAAGACTGGTAGAGGGATTTATTATCAACTGCTCTGGTAGTGGGATATAAACAATGGCTAGCTACTTAGAAACTGTGGCAACAGGTAGAGAACATTCATGTCATTGAATTACTTATAAATTAAAATGTACTACAAATATATCCTGTCTAAAATAAAACTATATTAATTTCTATTACTTTTTTCTGGAATTCTGTACTTAAATTATACAAACTACTTTGTAAAAAAGTATCCCTAATTCATTTGAATCATGTTTCTCTTCTCTATTCCTTATAAAAAAAGGAAGTGGAGGGTAAGCAATTGAGCTGTAAGAATTAAGGGAAAGAAATTGAACTGATTAAAACTTTGTTAATTTTGAATATGCGTATGTCTACTGATACAAATCAAGAATCAGTGTTTGAAACAGAGACAGAAACTGTAAATTATAACTGCAACCACAAGCTATTTCAAACATTCATGGCCACACTATAATTACAAGTAATGACTTACTTATATCAATATAAAGGACATAGATTATATCAAGTTTCTCCACTTAGGCACTGTTGACCATTTGGGCCAGATAATTACGTTTCAGTGTCCCTGGCCTTGACTCACTTGATGCCAGTAGTTCTCCCTGAGTTTTACCAACCAGCGATGTCCCAGATATTGCCAAATATCCCCCAGGACGGGGAAAGAAATCACATGAGTTTGACAGCCAGTGATTTAGATATAACACACATGTGTCAGAGCGTGACCTATATTTATTTAGGACTTAATGCTTTCCTCCTAAGGTCAGTAACAAGACAAGAATATTTGCTCTCAACAATTCTATTCAACATTGCACTGAAAGATATAGTCAAGTGTAATTGGGTAAGAAAAATAAATAAAAGGGATCCAGACTGAAGATGAGAAATTTAAAACTGTCTTCATTAGCAGATAACATTATCATCTATGTAGAAAATCTGGTGATACCTGCAAAAATGCAAGTAGGACATTTTATATATAGTAGGCCTTCCATATACACAGGTTCAGCCTCCTCAGATTCAGTCAACTGCAGAAAATATTGCAAAAAATTAACAGTGAAACAGTAAAACAATACAAATTTTAATATATAGCATAACAGCTATTTACATAGCATTTACATTGTATTAAGTTTTTAAGTAATCTGGAGATGAATTAATGCATACGGGAAAATGTGTGTAGGTTATATGCAAATACTATACAATTTTATGTAAGGAACTTGATCATCTACAGATTTTGGCGTTCATGGGCTGTCCTGGAATGGATTTCTCAGGGTATCTAAGGGACAACTGTATATTTTTGTTTTCTTTCATCTCTTATCATGTGATATAAAATGTATTGGATTTTTATAATAGTATTTAAGTATTATTAAATTTACATCATAGTATTTAAGTTTTAAAAAGGGGTTAGTGCATTTTTGGTTGTATGCAAGATAATTGTATCACATTAGGGAAACTATGACCTTGTTATTATCTTTATTTGGAGATTAAATATGGCTTAAGGATGTATGTGGGAGCCAAGTGGACAAGGGGTGGATTTATGATAGTTAATTTTATGTCAACTTGACTGGGCCACAGTACGCTCAGATGAAACGTTATTTCTATGTATGTCTGTGAACGTATTTCTGGATGAGACAGCATTTGCATTGATGGACTCAGTATAGCAGATTGCCTTCCTCAATGTGAGTGAACATCATCCAGTCTATTGAGGTCTTGAATAGAACAAAAGTTAGAGGAAAGGGAAATTCACTCCTTTTTTCCCTGCCTCATTGCATGAGTTGAGATAGCTCAACTGGTCTTCTCCTGCCCTTGAACTGAAATTTACACCATTGGCTCCTCTTGTTTTCTCAGGTGCTTTGACTCAGATTGAATTGCAGCACTGACTTTCCTGATTGTCCAGTTTGCAGATAACTGATCATGGGACTTCTCAGCCTCCATCATCACATGAGCCAGCTCTTCACAATACATCAAGTATCTGGATTGATATTCTATTCTATCAATCGAAACGACTACCTTTACATCATTGTTACGCTATCTTGACTGTTGCAGTTTTTTAATAAGCTTTAAAATTGGCAAGTGAGAGCTCTTTAATTGTGATCTTTTCTAAGATTGTTTAGGCTACTTTTGGACCTGTTCATTTTCATACAAATTTTAAAATCTACTTGTCAATTTCTATATTTTTGATAATAATTACATTAAATCTGTAGATCAATTTGAGGAGAATTGCCATCTATGCTAGTCAGGGTTTTCCAGAGAAACAGAACCAATAACACAGCCACACACACACAATAATAAATGCCTGGTTTTATCTCCCAATTCTTATTATAAAGATTTGATCCTGAGCCTCTGGAAGAGAATATTCACTCCTCCAGTTACTTAGGAAAGTTCAAATCTGACTGATATTTTTACTGTATAGTTCAGAGAGCACAAAATACATAAACCTGGCCAGACCAAGATGACACTATGATGTTGAGCTGAAGGAAAGTATATTAAACATTAAATAACAATTGTCTTCTATGTACAAGACATGAGAGTTGACCATATGGAGTATGTAATCCAAATGTCCACTTGTGGTCATCTTTTGATATATAATTCCTTTGGTTATAATTATTATAATCATAAAATGTGTCCCTATTTCTTATACTGTTGATTGCTATTGATAGCACAGTGGTAATTGATAAGAAATTATAAAGCCGATCTCAGGAAAGAGAATGCAACAGGTAGGCTCTTTTGCTTCTTATCAAATTACAAAAACTTTATGTTCCTTACAATAGTTTTTTATTGGAGAACTGATTTAAAAGGTTTAGAATTGCAGATATAAATATGACTCTCTCTTTTGTTCTTTCTTTCTTCTGACTGCCTAGATGAAGATTGACAAGAGTATTTCGTATGACTACTTTAATGTGGGACTAAACTATTACAGAGAACACATATGAATGAATAGTTTTGAATTATTATCAGTGCATGGAATAGGCTGTAATCACAGAGCACAAGTTATACCATATGTAATTGTAAGATTGAACCAACTACAAAGAACAAAGAAAAAAGTCATATTCTTTGGAATACAATGCAAGAGAACTCAATAAGGTACAGTTACCATTAACCAGAAATTGGAATGATTCATTCCTATATTGCTGATTTAACCACCTTTTGTTCCTGTTGGTTTTAAGGTTTAAAAACATTTTTCTAACCCTTCATGATCTAAACTTGTAAGTTAATTTTATACATAGTAATGAAAGAAAAAAGATACAACTCAAAGGCAGAGAGGAGGGACTGAAATGAGAATTGATAATTACATAAAATAGCTTAGCCATTGCTATGTGTAAGGTAGAGTGCTAAGAGCTTTATGTGAATTATCTCATTTAATCCTAACAAAATCCCTGTGAGATAGTTGCTACTGCTAATTGCCTCTAAAAGATAAAACTAGAGATCAGAGAGGTTAAATATCCTACCAAAAGCCACCCAGCCACCAAACAGAATAACTCAAACCTTGTGATAACTTTTTGTCTTGTGTTGGTTGTGCATGTGTATGCGCACATGTATGTAAGTGCATCTGTGGAAGTATGTGTGTTCTTTATAATATTACATATAGCTATCAACTGTCATTTGTGGCTGCCCAACATCTTCTGAACATCATTTTACATATTGATAGTGTTGCATATATTGGTTCCCACCTTGCCAGAGTCAAACCCAGAAAACTTATTTTGCTGCTCTCCCTTTTAGCTAGGCTGAAGATAAGTGATTTTGTAGATGCATCAATCTGAGACTTCAATTCAGAGCTCGGTAGCATAAGGAATCAGGCTCTGAGTGGGACATGCATTGTTCTGGCCTAAGTCATGACAGAGGCATCCAGGTTTGAAAATCAACTCTAACAGCTACAATAGATTTGAGTTCTTGGCAACTTGTATATGGGCTGAACAATGGCAGCCTTGGCAGCAGCTTCCTTATCAGTTCGATTCTATGGTGTGTGTCTCAGTATCATTAGTGGAAACTTATCTTCAAGTCTATTTATCTTGCACTTCTGCATAAGTGTGTCCTCACACTGCTAATAATGATATATCCAAGACTGGGTAATTTATAAAGGAAAGAGATTTAATGGACTCACAGTTTCACATGGCTGGGAAGTCTGCACAGTCATGGCAGAGGTGAATGAGAAGCAAAGTGACATCTTACGTGGTGGCAAGCAAGAGAGTGTGTGCAGAGGAAGTACCATTTATGAAAGCATCAGATCTAGTGAGACTTATTCACTATCATGAGAACAGCCTGGGAAAGACCTACCCCCATGATTCAATTACCTCCTACCAAGTCCCTCCCCCAGCACATGGGAATTATGGGAGCTACAATTTAAGATGAGGTTTGGGTGGGGACACATACAAACCACATCATTCTGCCCCGACCCCTCCCAAATCTCATGTCCTCCAATTTCAAAACTAACCATGCTGTCCCAACAGTCCCCCAAAGTCTTAACTCATTTCAGCATTAACTCAAAAGTCCACAGTCCAATGTTTCATGTGAGACAAAGCAAGTCTCTTCTGCATATGAGCTTGTAAAATCAAAAGCCAGTTAGTTACTTCCTAGGTACATATTGGTACAAGCATTGGGTAAATGCACCCATTCCAAATGGGAGAAATTGGCCAAAATAAAGGAGCTATAGGCTCCATGCAAGTCTGAAATCTAGCAGGGCAGTCAAATCTTAAAGCTCCAAAATGATTTCCTTTGACTCCACATCTCACATCCAGGTCACGCTGATGCAAGAGGTGGTTTCCCATGGTATTGGGCAGCTCTGTCCCTGTGGTTTTGCAGGGTACAGCCACCCCTACTGGCTGCTTTCATGGGCTGGCATTGAGTGTCTTGGCTTTTCCAGGTACATGGTACAAACTGTTGGTGGATCTATCATTCTGGGGTCTGGAGGATGATGGCACTCTTCTCACAGCTCCATTAGGCACTGGCCCAGTGGGGACTCTGTGTGGGGGCTCAAATCCCATATTTTCCTTCTGTACTGCCCTAGCAGAGGTTCTTCATGAAGGTCCCACCACTGCAACAAAATTCTGCCTGGACAGCCAGGTGTTTCCATACATCCTCTGAAATCTAGGCAGAGTTTCCCCAACCTCAGTTATTCACTTCTGTGCACTCACAGGTTTAGCACCACATGGAAGCTGGCAATGCTTGGAGATTGCACACTCTGAAGCCACAGCCTGAGCTGTACCTTAGCCCTTTTTATCCACAGCTGGAATGTCTGGAATGTAGGGCACAAAGTCCCTAAGCTACACACAGAGGGAGGCCGTGGGCCTGGCCCATGCAATCATTCTTTCCTCCTAGGCCTCCAGTCCTGTGATGAGAGGGGCTGCTGGGTAGGTCTCTGACATGCCCTGGAGACATTTTCCTTATTGTCTTGGCAATTAACATTTGGCTCCTTGTTACTTAAGCAATTTCTGCAGCCAGATTGAATTTCTTCTCAGAAAATGGGTTTTACTTTTCTATTGCATTGCCAGACTGCAAATTTTCTGAAGTTTTAGACTCTGCTTACCTTTTAAACATATGTTCTAATTCCAAGCCATATTTTTGTGAATACATAAAACTGAATGCTTTTAACAGCACTCAAGTAACCTCTTGAATGCTTGCTGCTTAGAAATTTCTTCTACCAGATGCCCTAAATCATCTCTCTCAAGTTCAAAGTTTCACAAATCTCTAGGGCAAGGGCAAAATGCCACCAGTCTCTTTGTTAAAACATAGCAAGGGTCATCTTTATTCCAGTTCCCAACAAGTTTTTCATCTCCATGTTAGATGAGTAGCATTTGGTCAAAGTCATTCAACAAGTCTCCTGGGAGTTCCAAACTTTCCCACATCTTCCTGTCTTCTTCTGAGCCCTCCAAACTGTTCCAACCTCTGCCTGTTACCCAGTTCCAAAGTCATTTCCACATTTTCCAGTATCTTTGTTGCAGCACTCCACTTCTTGGTACCAACTTACCCTATTAGTGTGTTCTCACACTGCTAATAAAGATGTACTTGAGACTGGGTAATTTATAAAGGAAAGAGGTTTAATTGACTCACAGTTTCACATGGCTGAGGAGGCCTCACGATCATGGTAGAAGGCAAATGAGAAGCAAAATGATGTCTTACATGGCAGCAGGCACGATAGTGTGTGCAGGGGAACTCCTCTTTATGAAACCGCCAGATCTTGTGAAACTTATTCACTATCACGAGAACAGCATGGGAAAGACCCACCCCCATGATTCAATTACCTCCCACTGGATCCCTCCCACGACACATGGGAATTATGGGGGCTAATATCAACATGAGATTTTGGTGAGGACACAGCCAAACCATATCAACTTCTAATAATTCTATGAACTACCTAATATCACTTAATAGATTTGTTTTCTGCTTCAACTTGTCATGGTGTTGGTTGCTTGCAACTAAAAACTGACTGATATAACCATATTGTATGGCATGCACAAATGTTTTTCAATACCTGTTTAATCCAGTCTTTTTGAAATGTAGGAGTAAAACATTATGATAAAATATTACTCATGGTTAAGGGATGTCTCCTTTTATCTTCAATTAACTAAAGTTGGCACTGATTAGTTTTTTCTAAGGGTAAAAATTGAATATAAAGTCTAGATGAGAGAATCAAGACATTTCATTTAATTTAAGCTGTTGTTTATAAATGAAGTGCCACAGTCAATTAATATTTGTTATTTATCATTGCCATTACAAATTTCTGAAAAATGACAAAATGCAATCCAATGTCACAGAAAGACTGCAGGGTTTAATAATCATCATAACAAATAATTCTATGTGTTTTTTATCACAGCAAACATTTAAAGGTCAGGGTCTAATTACATAGGAAATAATTCATCATATTGTTTAAGAATACAATTGCTGCCAGGCATGGCGGCTCACGCCTGTAATCACAGCACTTTGGGAGGCCAAGGCGGGTGGATTGGGAGGTTAGGAGATTGAGACCATCCTAGCTAACATGGTGAAACCCCGTCTCTACTAAAAATACAAAAAGTTAGCCGGGCGTGGTGGTGGGTGTCTGTAGTCCCAGCTACTCAGAAGGCTGAGGCAGGAGAATGGCATGAACCCAGGAGGCAGAGCTTGCAGTGAGCCAAGATCACACCACTGCACTTCAGCCTGGGTGAAAGAGCAGCACTCCATCTCAAAAAAAAAAAAAAAAAAAAAAAACAATTGCTGTAAAACAAGGAAGCAATAGCCTCTGTCATACCTTCCAAAAAGTTCCAAAATTAAACCATTTAATCTCCATATAATTAACACACTACTGCAAAATTTATTTATTTTAAATCATCTAGGGATTACCTCTAACAATGGTATTGTTCTTAAGTTTGATAATGGGGATATGTGGTGAAATGCAACTTTATTTCAAGGCACTCACACTACTTCACAGATACTGTACTATGATTGACAAAAGTAAGGCAATGATAGTGATGGTGAGAATACTTTAACGGTGAAATATGGTAGAAAAGACACACAGAATGAGTAGAAATTCCAAGTTTATAATTCTGATTAAAACACCAACATACTAGGTAACCTTGACTTGGGGTATACTGATTATCCTTTTTCCTCATAAGTCAATCAAAATAATTGATCCATTGACTAACACATGGCTGTCCAGTTAGCATTTGACATTTTTAAAATAAAATATATAGGAAATAAAACAAAATAATTATAACTTGAATATTAATTATATGTAATTTGTAATATGTGAATGACAAAAGTGGGGCCAATTACAATTTTTTTCCAATTGTCAATGGCAATAAAGACCTGTTAAATATAAAGCCAACAAAATGTCAACAAATAAGTGGAAAAGGACTGATAGATTTAGAATATTATTTTTACAACCATCATAGTAGTAACTTATTCAGGAAAACTCTATCAATGAGTTTGAATTGTTTTATTGAGAATGTACTAGGGAGAAGGATATACATTCAAAATATTTACCAATAGATTACGAATTAATTAGAAAGAAGAAAAATTTTCTCTATAGTGCAGAAATCTGGCACACAAACCATTATGTCAAAAGAGTTCATTTAAAAAACACAAGAAGAACATTTGGTCCTTTCTGGTAATAAATAAATGTCAATGTCTACTCAACTGAACCTGAAAATTCTTTCTAGCAAATGGCTGAAGTGAAATTGACATGGATGGAAGAGTTAGCTACTCTGCTGTGACCCTTGTATTTTTCAAAATGCTACAGTTGTATTTTTTTTAGCTGATTTAGTATCTTTCATTAAGAACACCACACGAAGCCTCAGTTGATGTTCATCAGCTAAAGAGTATGTAGCGTCAAAAATATTTTAGTTATAACATGTCTAAAAGCCTTAATTCTCTTTTTATAGTTATGCTGACATTTGAGGAAAGCACCATAAAATAAACGCCCCTATTGAGATAAACACATGCTGTCTTCTGGAGTGTTAGACTGTTGGCAAGGATAACTTAAACTAAATAACCACAGCAGCTGGGCCTCTCATCTAGCATATGTGCATGCCCCTCTACCATATCCTCCATTGATGATTGCTGTTCAATTACTAGAGTAGTTTTTTTTTTTTTTTTTCTTTCATAGTAAAACTTGGTGGCAAGCTTATGGAGTTACTATGAATATTGATGCAAAAAAGTTTTTGGGGAAATTTTCTTTATTTAGCTTCATTATTATTCCTTAGCATGTTCCTCCTTAAAAAGTCATGTAAAACTTTCTGTCACCTTTTTGCTATACAAAAAGTCTTCATTATTTTCCAAAACTTGATTGTTCTACATTTGTATTTAGCAGGACATTTGATTAGACAGATGGTCTGAGAATCTTTTGCCCACTATATGAAAACTGGTCTCTCTAACATTCAAACTAATTCTATGGACTGAAAGTGAAGACATGCAACAATGTAAAAGAGAATTTTTTTTTTTTTTTTTTTTTTTGCAAGGTGAAAATTGGATGACATCAAATTATCTACCCTTGATTTCATTAATAATACCCATTAATTTTTTAAAAAGTTTTCAGAATATATACTTCTAACAACAAGTTTTAATACTGAGCAATTACTGCTATGTATCAGTCAGATTATAAATATGTATATATATCTATATATATATATCACAGGGGAAGAAAAAATAAGTTTTTCTCTACCCTTAGTTATTAGCTATGATGGATCTCTGTAACAAAAGACAGATTAACAAAACAAAACAAAAAAAGAAATTTATTAACATGTATATTCCACATATCCTTGGGAGATACCCATGGCATGAGTAATTCTTAAAAAGAGGGCCTGGAAGTATGACTTATATAGCATTTCAACAAACAACAGTAAACTTTTAAAGAAGTGACAAGACAAAGGCTAAGAATTTTGAGTTTCTACAGATCAAAAATTGTGAGAAGGCAAATAAATGATAAAGGCTAGTTAATAAACTTGGTTAATGAACTTTTCTGGTGGTATCTCCACACTAGTTTTTGAGTCTAAGGGTGCCTTTGGTGATCAACCTTTGTCATTCCTGGTAGAGAGGGGAGTAGTACACCTTTGTTTTGGTAAATGTATGTCCTGTTTTTAGGCAAATAGGAGGGCAGAGAGATTTTCTTCTATCTGCTTCTTCTCAATCGCCTTCAGCTCAATATAGTCCTTATGTCAAAGTGAGCTGCAGATTCTTGTCTCCTACAGTATTTTTATTCATCCTAGACACAGCCCTATGACATGTGGTCTTATTATTCCTGCTTTACAGATGGGGGTAAGAGAGTTTTCATAATTATTTAATATTCGGTGAAGCCACGCCTAAAATCTAGTAGTCTAAATTCAGACCCTGTGCTCTTCACCAGTATATACTTTAGATTTTGCCAAGAATATTCATAGTCTAGTAGTTTACTTTCTACTTAATGTATATTCAAGTTTAGAAAACAGATATTCATAACAGGTCTATGAAAACCTAATATAGACATAAGCCTTAGACAACAATATCAGTAACAATAGCTAACAAAAATATAAGCTAAAAAATGCAAACTGAAACATTCAGCATTTTATCAACTAACTATAGCCAACTTTCTTAAGAAAAGATAGTCTTAGAATGACTATAAACTAAGTTTGCCACCCAAGAATGTATTTTTTGTGTGAACACAAAGTGAAAAGCACACTAAAAATTAATATGAGAAGACTTTAACATATTTATTTTGATATTTGATGGATAAAGAATATAGATACCAAAGAAGATAACAGAGGATCTGAATAATGAAATAAGGGTGACCTAATACAGCATTTCTCTGAATGGTGTGGGATAAGTAGCTGCTATGAAAAAAAATTTCATGGTCAAATACATTTGAGAAACATTTCAAAGGTAAATGAGTTTTTAGTTGCAGATATTCACAGGCCTTTAATATGCTAATACATATTTAACAGCACCCAGAAATTGAATGCATAGGCAATGTTTCCTGCAAATATTCAGAAATCTTATTTTATTTATTTATTTATTTTTCCCTCAGCTTTACTGAGGTATAACTGACAAACAAAAATTGTATATAGACCACGTGCATTAAATCCATTGATATTTCATATATACCTTATACACTTAGCCCAAAGGTGATTTTACACAACATTTTAAATAATTTTGTGCATGAAACAAAGTTTGTGTACATGAACCGTCAGTAAGCAAAGGGGTTCCTTCTTCAGCTACCCATGTGGACAATCTTGCTGTTTGGCATCACCATAATTACTTATACTGAATTTGTATGCTACTGATAAGCAATTATTTTCTTCCACTCATTCACACATCAGTACTTAAAAGAAAAAACAGATGACATATCACTAATACAGTGAAAAAGGAATGTGTCCACGGTAACTAAGCAGCACAATAGCATCACAAGAATACCTGTATCTGCTATTAAACAACAGCAACAACAAACAGTAGGCTTTCAGTCTCCACTTACAATGCTGTTTTTTGATTAAAAGGTTACTGCACACTGCATATTAATTTTTAAGTGAGAATCTGGGCGTGTGTGGAAAAGATATATTACACCTGAAAAAGGTTTAGAGAGTCTTTTTTTTTTCTTGATGATGCTAAATAAATTATGTGTTGAGAAATTTTGTTTTGACCATGACCTGTTACATGAGGTCAGTGTGGAATTTTCTTCTTGTGGTATCATGTTGGCGTTCAAAAAGTTTCTGATTTTGTTAGCATTTCTGATTTTGGATTTTCAGATTGGGGTGCTCAAACTATAGTGACATCAGCAATTCACAGATAGTTAGTCAAACCAACTCACAGTCATGTTCAGAACTTCAAAACAGTTTTTTTTTTAGTCTCCACTCTCAATTATGGGCAAGTAATTGAGGATTATCAGATATTTCAAGAAAGCCTAAAAGAAGAAGACAAAATAGGGACAAAAATGCATCTTGGAGGAAATGATGACTTTTTGAAATAAGGAATCTGAAATAAAACTATGAGAAACAAGTATTCTGATACTTTCAAAGTACTCTTAGAATTTTAGTATCAGAAGATAATGTTTAAGAAATAACCTGGATAAAGCAAAAAGATAATGAGATGGAAATTAGATGAGAAAATATTAGAAAATTAGAGGACAAGTCCGGGCAGTCCTCTATCTAAAAGACAGAAATTTCAGAATGAGAGAAGAGAGAAAATAGAAGGTAAATAATTATCAATAAGATATTTCAAAAATATTTTTCAAAAATAAAGAATATGATCAAAAGGAGCTGCTGAGTACAGCACACAAAATTTAAAATACACAGACAGCAAGGCAAATTATTATTAAATTACAAAACACTAAATAAAAAGGAAAGATTTATCAAGTTTTCAGAAAGAAAGAAGTAACATACAGAATATGAAAAACCAGAATGGCTTTTAGTTTTTTAAAAAGTAACATCCGAAACTAAAGAAAATAGGCTGAGTGCAGTGGCTCATACTTGCAATCTAAGCAGTCCAGCATTTTGGGAGGCTGAGGGTGGAGGATCATTTGAGGCCAGGTGTTTGAGACCAGCCTCGTCAACAGAGAGAGACCTGGTCCTTACAAAAATAAAAAGTAAAAAGAAATTAGCCAGGCATGGTAGTGTGCACCTGTAATCCAAGCTACTGGAGGGGCTGAGGTGGGAGGATCCCTTAACCCCAGGGATTCCAGCTTTCAGTGAGCTATGATTGCACCACTGCAATTGCGCCTGGGTGAGGGAATGTGATCCTGTCTCAAGGGGGGGAAAAATAGAAAACTAGTTATCTACCACCCAAACAAATCATCAGTCAAGATGAGGTTAAGTAAAAGTCATTTTCAGACGTTCATGTCACAGTTAGGTCCCATAAGCATTTTCCTAATAATCTACTAGAAATATACTTTATCAACAAGAGGGAGGGTTTTGTTTTGTTTTGTTTTGTTTTGTTTTTTTAAGCAAAAGATGTGGAATACAAGATATAAGAGATCCAAAACAGAAGAAAGAGAGAGATGAACAAAACCCCAAGGAAGATGGTGAAGGAAGCTCCCAGGAAGACATCTGGGCAAAAGTGGAGAGTCTAGATTGGGATCTATGAGAAAGCTCTAGGTGAGAATTCTCAGAGGAAGTGAAAGAAATAGAACACTAGATAGATGTTTCAACAGCTTTAAAAGAGATTCTTTTAAAGTTGGCACAAAATTTGGATTTTTGCAGAAAAGAAAAATTAACAACAGCTTTCTACATGGATGAGCTCTAGTGCTGCCACTATCTTGGGAAAGCAAGAACTGAATATTAATTGAACCCAAATTATGATATAATTATAATTAGAATGGTTGGTAAGGGTGCATGTGGATGTTGAGTGTGTGAGGAGGGAAGATAATTTTCATCTTCCATACTGAAAAGTCCATAGAAAATAATTAAAACTGGAAAATTAAGAAGCAAAAATAAAAGTGTGCTATTTAGAGATATGGAGGTATATACCAAAAGAATCAGCTGAAAAGTTAAAGGTTAAAAAAAAAAGTTTAAAAAGTTAAAAGTAGTTTTATCTATGTAAAGGTAATTGGAGGAGGGGTAGAAAACTGTTGTTAATGTGCTTGTTTTAAACAATTCTTATACAGATGCTCCTCAGCTCACAATAGGTTACTTTCTGATAAACCTATCATACAATTAAAATATAGAAAGTCAAAAACATATTTAATATATCCAACCTACCAAATATTGTAGCTTAGTCTAGCCTGCTTTAAATGTGCTCAGAACATTTACATTAGCCTACACTTGACCAAAAAATTCTAAGAAAAAGGCTCTTTTATAGTAAGGTATAGAATATCTCATGTGATTTATTGAATACTGTATTGAAAGTGAAAACCAGAATGATTTTATGGGTACACAAAGTATAGTTTTTACTGAATACACATTGTTTTTTCACCATTGTAAATTAGAAAAATCGTAAGTCAAACCATTGTAAGTCAAGGGCTATCTGTACAATCACTGGACTCTTTATGTGCATGAATAACTGTTTGAAGTAAACATTAGTTTAAATACCACATTTGTCTTTTACTATACACCTGGAAAGAATAATAGTAGAAATAAAAACAATGGTAATCAAAAACTCTCTAATTTGGAAATTTATTCTCCCAAACAATTCAAGTGGATGAGGGAATCAAAACCATTATTACAGATATCTAGAAAAGGATCTCTTCAAGGAGAACTACAAACCACTACTCAAGGAAATCAGAGAGGACACAAACAAATGGAAAACCATTTCATGCTCATAGATAGGAAGAATCAATATTGTAAAAATGGCCATATTGCCCAAAGTAATTTATAGATTCAGTGCTATTCCCATTAAACTACCATGACATTCTTCACAGAATTTAAAAAAAAAAAAACTATTTTAAAATGCATATGGAACTGAAAAAAGAGCTGATATAGTCAAGACAATCCTAAGCAAAAAGAACAAGGCTGGAGGCATCATGCTACTACACTTCAAACTATACTACAAAGCTACAATAACCAAAACACCATGGTACTGGTACAAAAACAGACACATAGACCAATGGAACAGAATAGAGAACTCAGAAATAAGACCACACATCTACAGCCATCTGATCTTTGAGAAAACTGACAAAACAAGCAATGGTGAAAGGATTCCCTATTTAATAAATGGTGCTGGAAGAACTGGCTAGCCATATGCAGAAAAATGAAACTGGACCCTTTTTTTACATTTTATACAAAAATTAACTCAAGGTGGATTAAAGACTTAAATGTAAAACCCAAAACTTTAAAAACCCTAGAAGAAAACCTAGGCAATATCATTTAGGACATAGGCAGGGACAATGAAATCACCAAAAGCAATTGCAACAAAAGCAAAAATTGACAAAGGAGATCTAACTAAACTAAAAATCTTCTGCACAGCAAAAGAAACTAAGAAACTAGCATCAGAGTTAACAGGCAACCTGCAGAATGGGGGGAAATTTTTGCAATCTATCCATCTGACAAAGGTCAAATATCCAGAGTCTACAAGGAACTTAAACAAATTTACAAGAATAAAACAAACAACCCCATTAAAAAGTAGGCAGAAGACATGAACAGACATTTCTCAAAAGAAGACATTCGTGTGGCCAACAAACATATGAGAAAAGCTCAACATCACTGATCATTAGAGAAATGCAAATGAAAACCACAATAAGATCCCATCTCATGCCAGTCAGATTGGTGATTATTTAAAAGTCAAGAAACAACAGATGCAGGCAAGGTTGTGGAGAAATATGAACACTTTTACACTGTTGGTGGGAATGTGAATCAGTTCAACTGAGAGGTGACAACATGCTAGCAGCCGTGACTCGCTCTGGGTGCCTCCTTGGCCTCGGAGTCAGTTCTGGCCATGCTCCAGGAGCCCTTCAGCCCGCTGCTGCGCTGTGGGGGCCCCTCTCTGTGGCTGGCAGAGGCCAGAGTCGGCTCTCTCTGCTGGGGGCGGGGGGGCGGGGAGGTGTGGAGGGAGAGGTGTGGGCAGGAGCCAGGGCAGCACAAGTTCCAGGTAAGCGGGGGCTCAGTGGCCCTGCACTAGGCCTGGCCCTGGCATTTGCTGGGCTTGAATGGGGGACAAGCTCCCTCTGGGCTGCCGGAGTGCCTGGGCTAGGGGCCACAAAGTCCCCTGCAAGTGCCATTGAGAGGTGAAGCCAGCTGGGCTTCTGGGTCTGGTGGGGACCAGGAGAACTTTTCTGTCTAGCTAAAGGTTTGTAAAAACAACAATCAGCACTCTGTGTCTAACTAAAGGTTTGTACATGCACCAATCAGCACTCTGTGTCTAGCTAAAGGTTTGTACATGCACCAAGCAGCACTATGTCAAAACGGACCAATCAACTCTCTGTAAAATGGACAAATCAGCGCTCTGTAAAATGGACCAATCAGCTCTCTGTAAAATAGACCAATCAGCAGGATGTGGGTGGGGCCAGATAAGAGAATAAAAGCAGGCCACCTGCCCTAGCACCCCCTATAGCTCTGGTCCCCTTCAAGGCTGTGGAAGCTTTGTTCTTTCACTCTTTGCAATAAATCTTGCTGTTGCTCACTCTTTGGGTCGTCACTGCCTTTATGAGCTGTAATACCCTGAAGGTCTGCAGCATCACTTCTGAAGTCAGCTAGACCACCAACCCACTGGGAGGAATGAACAGCTCCAGATGCGCCACCTTTATGAACTGTAACACTCACCCTGAAGGTCTGCAGATTCACTCCTGAAGTCAGCAAGACCACGAACCCACCAGAAGGAAGAAACTCCGGACATGTCTGAACATCAGAAGGAACAAACTCCGGACACACCACCTTTAAGAATTGTAACAATCACCGTGAGGGTCCGCGGCTGCATTTTTGAAGTCAGCAAGACCAAGAAGCCACCAATTCCACATACACAACCATTGTGGAAGACAGTGTGGTGATTCCTCAAAGATCTAGAATCAGAAATGCCATTTGACCCAGCAATCCCACTACTGGGTATATACCCAAAGAAATGTACATCATTTTATTACAAAGATACATGCCCATTGCAGCACTATTCACAATAGCAAACACATGAAATCAGCCCAAATGCCCATCAATGATAGACTGGATAAAGAAAATGTGGTACATAATACCATGGAATACTGTGCAGCCATAAAAAGGAATGAGAAGGCTAGGCGAGGTGGTTCACGTCTGTAATCCCAGCACTTTGGGAGGCCGAGGGAGGCGGATCATGAGGTCAGGAGATCAAGACCATCCTGGTTAACATGGTGAAACCTTGTCTCTACTAAAAATACAAAAATTAGCCGTGGGTGGTGGCGGGTGCCTGTAGTCCCAGCTACTCGGGAGGCTGAGGAAGGAGAATGGCATGAACCCGGGAGGCGGACCTTGCAGTGAGCCGAGGCCCTGTCACTGCAGTCCAGCCTGGGTGACAGAGCAAGACTCTGTCTCATTAAAAAAAAAAAAAAAAAAAACAATGAGAATATGTCCTTTGCGGGGACATGGATGGAGTTGGAAACCATTATCCTCAGCAAACTAAAGCAGGAACAGAAAACACAACACCATATGTTCTCACTTATAAGTGGGAGCTGAACAATGAGAAATCATGGACACAGGGAGTAGAACATAACACACTAGGGCCCGTTGGGGGGTGGGATGAGGGGAGTGAGAGCATTGGAAAAAATAGTTAATGTATGCTGGGCTTAATACTTACGTGATGGGTTGATAGATGCAGCAAACCACCATGGCACGCTTTTACCTGTGTAACAAATCTGCAAATCCTGCACATGTACCCTGGAACTTAAAATTAAAATTTAAAATTAGAAAATAATGAGACAATTTTAATTTAAAACTTATTTTATGAGCCAAAGCTATATTCATAGGCAACTATATAGTTGTAAACACTTACAGTTTTAAACAAAATAAATTAACCATACATTTCCAGAAGTTATAGTAAGAAAAATAAAATAAACCTAAGGTAAGTGAAAACAAGAATTCCATAGAGATAAAAATCAGAAAATAATACATCAGAAAACAAACATGGTAGAGCTAAAATATATATAAAGTCTGCATACTTGGGAAAAAATGAATCAGTAAACAATCAAATTAGGAAGATAATACAAATTTAGAATATTAGACATGAGAAAAAGGAAACAACCATAAATACAAAAGAAATAAATATATGAAATACATTATAAAACTCTAATACATTTAAAAATGTGGATGAAATGAAATTTTGTCTAGGTAACTATGAATAACAAAAGTAACTCATAGTAATTCAAGTACATAAACTAGTAACAATAAAAATAATTAGAAAATTAGTCAAAATTTTACCCTACAAAAACATGTAAAGACCAGATGGCTAATAACTAATTGTGAAAAACTTCAGGAAAAAGTTACTTCTGATGCTTAGAAACTGTTCCTTGCTATTACAAAGAAGAAAATCTTTCTATTTTTTAAAATAAAGCCAGTACACTGACGCCAGAATCTGACAAGGATGATAGAGAAATATAATTTAAAGACAATTTTATATACTAATATTCATACACAATTCCTTTGACTTTACAGTTTATACCTGTTTATATAAATAAGAGCCACATAATATTTTAGAGTAAAATAATAAAAGCATTTGAATTAAAGTAAGGAAACATAAAAAGCTGCTTGATACATTCCCTATTATTTAAAATTGTCCATGTCTATTTATTACAGCCTCTGGGACTAGAAGCAAGCATGTTCATTTTAATAAGTCTTGAAGTAATTTTGATGCACCTGAAGTTTGAAATCCATTACACTCAAAAGTGCTTTAAATTTACAATACATTGCAATGATAACGTATTTTACAGAATGATGAAAAATAGAATATATATAAGCACTGTGAAAGAAGGTTCTTCATTAAGTAGATGGAAAGTTGCTCTTGACTTGTATTTAGAAAATCATTCTGGGTTTCAAAAGTAAAATATCCCTTTTAAAATTTAGTTCTACAAGCATTAGACAAATTAATCAGATAAAAATAAAATACGATATGAAAATATTGGGAAAAAGGGACAAGCCCAATTATCATTTTATTCAGATACTATAATTGTATGGAGAAATAAAAAAATCAACTTCAAATACTATTAGAAACAAGAGGAGGGTTCAGATAACTATCCATTTATAGAATACAACGGTCAGTTAAATTTATAATGAAAGACATCAAAATAAAAACAAAAAAAATATTAGGAAGACACTTAGCAGAAAATGTGCAGGACCAATTCAAAGAAAACGTTAAAGCCTTTTATGGATATATATTAAAAAGAATTAAATAGGAAAATACGCATCCCTCCTTAGACAAAAAAGACACATTATTTTAAATATGTCACTTATTTTTAATGAATCAACAATCCAGTAAAACCCCCAATGAAATCTCAATGAAATGTTTGTAAATATCCTGAGGAAATAAATCTAAAGTACAGCTGAAAGGAAAAACGCATGTGAACAGCAAATCAAATTCTGGGAAAAAAAAAAAAAAGACTAATGGAAAAGACTGATCTATTATATGTGAGAGTATAAAAAAAAAAATCAGTAGGGTATTGTCAAAGAAACAGACCAATAAATAAATGGAACAGGATAGAAAGTGCCCTTTCTCATCAGTGGGGAAATGATGGTATAATGGACAATTGCCTTTTCCCCCCTTTGAGATTTCTAATAGTACCCAGATTTTTTGCTGCTGCATTCACTCCTTCTCCACATAGCCGATGTGTTTGTAGAGTATCTGACCCCACTATCAACTCTAAATGTGGACACTGATTTACATAAGTCCAAAAATTCGCCCAGTTCGTTCCTGCCCCTGGTCACTCATTTTCCTGAAAGAGGAGAGTGTGTAATCGAGGGTAATCTTACAGGTGTGACTCTCAGAAGCATTCTCTATCCTTCTTAATGTCATTATTGATGATGTGGCATATGGATGTGAAGCTTGGAACTGCTGCAGCTAATTTGTCTCAAAGACAGAGTCTGACATTAGGACAAATCTAAAACTGTATGTGGCATAGCAAAGTTTCCCTTAATAGAAACGGGGTCTGCTGGAAGAACCAATGCTGAATTCCACCTGAACCCTGGCCTTCCAATTACATGGGATATAATCTCCTTTAATATTTGACTCATTTAATCAGAATCTCTGTTACTTGAAAATTAAATCATTCTGACTGATGGCATATTTATTATTCAGCAAGTTGTGCAGGACGACTATTTCCTACCTTGTTCCTTAGATGAAAATAAATTCCAGCTGAATCTAGATAAACATTTAAAAATCATAATTTGCTATTAGAAAATATGGACATCAGATCCCTTTGCAAAGTTAATGCAAGCAAATGTAAGAAATTGTGTGACTCCAAAAGTAGAATTTCAGAATTAAGTAGGCTTCGTGTGACTAAAATTGTTTGATACTCTCTATTTTGAAGAGGCGCAAAATGTAGGTCTCTGTCCTTCAATAGACAGTTTCCACAGTTTTATTAGAAGTTTTATCACTGTCCAATTTTCCTGAGATGATATGCTACAAATGATGTGTGATATCCATAGTTTCCCCATACGCTGCTAAGGGGCACTCTTGGGAGTTTTGAATTATGGCAATAAACAATTAAAAATAATTATTTAATCATCTCTTCTAAATATTCTTCCAATTAAAAATGAATATTCCTTACCACAGATGCTATCATGATCCTAGTTCTTTCATTTCTTATTAAAATAAACTGGCCGGGCGCGGTGGCTCAAGCCTGTAATCCCAGCACTTTGGGAGGCCGAGACGGGCGGATCACGAGGTCAGGAGATCGAGACCATCCTGGCTAACACGGTGAAACCCCGTCTCTACTAAAAATACAAAAAACTTAGCCGGGCGTGGCGGCGGGCGCCTGTAGTCCCAGCTACTCGGGAGGCTGAGGCAGGAGAATGGCGTGAACCCGGGAGGCGGAGCTTGCAGTGAGCTGAGATCCGGCCACTGCACTCTAGCCTGGGTGACAGAGCGAGACTCCGTCTCAAAAAAAAAAAAAAAAA